>NC_068432.1:9895683-9898880 GCF_023373465.1 Oncorhynchus keta
CCTTAAACCACTTGAGTGTTGGTTTAGCAGTATGCTTAGGGCCGTCGTCCTGCTGGAAGGTGAACCTCTGTCAGAGTCTCAAATCTCTGGAAGACTGAAACAGGTTTCCCTCAAGAATTTCCCTGTATTTAGCGCCATCCGTTATTGCTTCAATTCTAACCAGTTTCCCAGTCCCTGCCGATGGAAAAACATCCTCACAGCATGATGCTGCCACCAAAATGCTTCAATGTGGGGATGGTGTTCTTGGGGTGATGAGAGGTGTTGGGTTTGCGCCAGACATAGCGTTTTCCTTGATCGCCAAAAAGCTCAATTTTAGCCTCGTCTGACCAGAGTACCTACTTCCATATGTTTGGGGAGTCTCCCACATGCCTTTTGGCAAACACCAAACGTGTTTGCTTATTTCTTTCTTTCGGCAATGGCTTTTTTTTCTGGCCACTCTTCCGTAAAGCCCAGCTTTGTGGAGTGTGTGGCTTAAAGTGATCCTATGGACAGATACTCCAATCTCCGCTGTGGAGCTTTGCAGCTTCTTCAGGGTTATCTTTGGTCTCTTTGTTGCCTCTCTGATTAATGCCCTCCTTGCCTGGTCTGTGAGTTTTGGTGGGCGGCCCTCTCTTGTCAGGTTTGTTGTTGTGCCATATGCTTTCCATTTTTTAATAATGGATTTAATGGTGCTCTGTGGGATGTTTAAAGTTTCAGATATGTTTTTATAACTCAACTCTGGTCTGTACTTCTCCACAACTTTGTCCCTGACCTGTTTGGAGAGCTCCTTGGTCTTCATGGTGCCGCTTGCTTGGTGGTGCCCCTTGCTTGGTGGTGTTGCAGACTCTGGTGCCTTTCAGAACAGGTGTGTGTATATACAGTGGGGAGAACAAGTATTTGATACACTGCCGATTTTGAAGGTTTTCCTACTTACAAAGCATGTAGAGGTCTGTAATTATTATCATAGGTACACTTCAACTGTTAGAGACGGAATCTAAAACAAAAATCCAGAAAATCACATTGTATGATTGTATGAATTAATTTGCATTTTATTGCTGAGATCATGTGACACTTAGATTGCACACATGTGGACTTTATTTAACTAATTATGTGACTTCTGAAGGTAATTGGTTGCATCAGATCCTATTGAGGGGCGTCATAGATAGGGGGTGAATACATATGTATGTATCCACCACTTTTCAGTTTTTATAAAGTTTTTCACTTAACCAATTTGGACTATTTTGTGTATGTCCACTACATGAAATCCAAATAAAAATCTATTTAAATTACAGGTTGCAATGCAATGAAATAGGAAAAATGCCAAGGGGGTTGAATACTTTTGCAAGGCACTGTATATGTCATATTTCAGTATTTTTTATTTGTATACATTTGCAAATATTTCAAAAAACCTGTTTTTGCAGGTTTTTGATATTGATGGGCGGGGGGGGGGGACAATTAAACAATTTTTTTAGAAGGCTGTAACATAACAAAATGTGGAAAAAGTCAAGGGGTCTGATACTTTCCGAATGCACTGTATTAGCAGAACACTGCTTGTACAGTATTATGTGATGGATGGTTTATTCTATATCACACTGTTACACTTTGTTTATAATATCTACAGAAGTTCAGCAATTGCAATCTTCTTATATTACTCTGTATACATTTACATTTACATTTAAGTCATTTAGCGGACGCTCTTATCCAGAGCGACTTACAAATTGGTGCATTCACCTTATGACATCCAGTGGAACAGTCACTTTACAATAGTGCATCTAAATCTTAAAGGGGCGTGAGAAGGATTACTTATCCTATCCTAGGTATTCCTTAAAGAGGTGGGGTTTCAGGTGTCTCCGAGGTGGTGATTGACTCCGCTGTCCTGGCGTCGTGAGGAGTTTGTTCCACCATTGGGGGCCAGAGCAGCGAACAGTTTTGACTGGGCTGAGCGGGAACTGCACTTCCTCAGTGGTAGGGAGGCGAGCAGGCCAGAGGTGGATGAACGCAGTGCCCTTGTTTGGGTGTAGGGCCTGATCAGAGCCTGGAGGTACTGGGGTGCCGTTCCCTCCCACAGCTCCGTAGGCAAGCACCATGGTCTTGTAGCGGATGCGAGCTTCAACTGGAAGCCAGTGGAGAGAGCGGAGGAGCGGGTGACGTGAGAGAACTTGGGAAGGTTGAACACCAGACGGGCTGCGGCGTTCTGGATGAGTTGTAGGGGTTTAATGGCACAGGCAGGGAGCCCAGCCAACAGCGAGTTGCAGTAATCCAGACGGGAGATGACAAGTGCCTGGATTAGGACCTGCACCGCTTCCTGTGTGAGGCAGGGTCGTACTCTGCGGATGTTGTAGAGCATGAACCTACAGGAACGGGCCACGCCTTGATGTTAGTTGAGAACGACAGGGTGTTGTCCAGGATCACGCCAAGGTTCTTAGCGCTCTGGGAGGAGGACACAATGGAGTTGTCAACCGTGATGGCGAGATCATGGAGCGGGCAGTCCTTCCCGGGAGGAAGAGCAGCTCCGTCTTGCCGAGGTTCAGCTTGAGGTGGTGATCCGTCATCCACACTGATATGTCTGCCAGACATGCAGAGATGCGATTCGCCACCTGGTCATCAGAAGGGGAACGGAGAAGATGAATTGTGTGTCGTCTGCATAGCAATGATAGGAGAGACCATGTGAGGTTATGACAGAGCCAAGTGACTTGGTGTATAGCGAGAATAGGAGAGGGCCTAGAACAGAGTCCTGGGGGACACCAGTGGTGAGAGCGCGTGGTGAGGAGACAGATTTCGCCACGCCACCTGGTAGGAGCGACCTGTCATGTAGGACGCAATCTAAGCGTGGGCCGCGCCGGAGATGCCCAACTCGGAGAGGGTGGAGAAGGAGGATTTGATGGTTCACAGTATCGAAGGCAGCCGATAGGTCTAGAAGGATGAGAGCAGAGGAGAGAGAGTTAGCTTTAGCGGTGCGGAGCGCCTCCGTGATACAGAGAAGAGCAGTCTCAGTTGAATGACTAGTCTTGAAACCTGACTGGTTTGGATCAAGAAGGTCATTCAGAGAGAGATAGCGGGAGAGCTGGCCAAGGACGGCACGTTCAAGAGTTTTGGAGAGAAAAGAAAGAAGGGATACTGGTCTGTAGTTGTTGACATCGGAGGGATCGAGTGTAGGTTTTTTCAGAAGGGGTGCAACTCTCGCTCTCTTGAAGACGGAAGGGACGTAGCCAGCGGTA
>NC_068432.1:9898980-9903325 GCF_023373465.1 Oncorhynchus keta
TAGGGCTGTTGTGATGACCGGATTAACGCCACACCGGCGGTCACAAGTCATGAAGGCTGTCAAATTCCACATGACCGTTTAGTCACGGTAAATAGGCTTCTCCAAGCTCTAATTCTGCTGCTGGTCATTAGTAGCCTACCAAATCATCATTAGAGTTTCATTATGCAGCCTTACAATGTATTAAAAATCAATACATATAGCCCAACGTTTGTAGAACAAGTTACATGAATAACTATAAATTAAGCATATAGGAGTACCTATTTCTTTGTTAACCGCTCAACACCGAATAGCCGCATGTGCGCACTCCCTCAAATCATTTGGAGATAATATATATATATATTTTATTCAGCTTTGTTCAACTGTATCCTTCATACTATAAAACAATATAAATGGAATGGAATTCTAAACAAATCTTGTCTGATAAATTAACTAGTGTAACCAACAGCCATTGGGCATAGCCGTCACAGGACCTAACATAAGGACAACTATGCGATATGACGATATACACTGTTCAAAAAAGGGAACACTAAAATAACACATCCTAGATCTGAATGAATGAAATATTCTTATTAAATACTTTTTCCCCCACATAGTTGAATGTGCTGACAACAAAAATCACGCAAAAACTATCAATGGAAATCAAATTTATCAACCCATGGAGGTCTGGATTTGGAGTCACACTCAAAATTAAAGTGGAAAACCACACTACAGGCTGATCCAACGTTGATGTAATGTCCTTAAAAACAAGTCACAATGAGGCTCAGTAGTGTGTGTGGCCTCCACGTGTCTGTATGACCTCCCTACAATGCATGAGAATGCTCCTGATGAGGTGGCGGATGGTCTCCTGAGGGATCTACTCCCAGACCTGGAGTAAAGCATCCGCCAACTCCTGGACAGTCTGTGGTGAAACGTGGTGTTGGTGGATGGAGCGAGACATGATGTCCCAGATGTGCTCATTTGGATTCAGGTCTGGGGAATGGGCGGGCCAGTCCAAAGCATCAATGCCTTCCTCTTGCAGGAACTGCTGACACACTCCAGCCACATGAGGTCTAGCATTGTCTTGCATTAGGAGGAACCCATGGCCAACCGCACCAGCATATGGTATCACAAGGGGTCTGAGGATCTCATCTCGGTACCTAATGGCAGTCAGGCTTCCTCTGGCGAGCACGTGGAGGGCTGTGCGGCCCCCCAAAGATATGCCACCCCACACCATGACTGACCCACCGCCAAACCGGTCATGCTGGAGGATGTTGCAGGCAGCAGAATGTTCTCCACGGCATCTCCAGACTGTCACATGTGCTCAGTGTGAACCTGCTTTCATCTGTGAAGAGCACAGGGCGCCAGTGGAGAATTTTCCAATCTTGGTGTTCTCTGGCAAATGCCAAACGTCCTGCATGGTGTTAGGCTGTAAGCACAACCCCCACCTGTGGATGTCAGGCCCTCATACCATCCTCATGGAGTCTGTTTCTGACCGTTTGAGCAGACACATGCACATTTGTGGCCTGCTGGAGGTCATTTTGCAGGGCTCTGGCAGTGCTCCTCCTGCTCCTCCTTGCACAAAGGCGGAGGTAGCGGTCCTGCTGCTGGGTTGTTGCCCTCCTACGGCCTCCTCCACGTCTCCTAATGTACTGGCCTGTCTCCTGGTAGCACCTCCATGCTCTGGACACTACGCTGACAGACACAGCAAACCTTCTTGCCACAGCTCGCATTGATGTGCCATCCTGGATGAGCTGTAATACCTGAGCCACTTATGTGTGTTGTAGACTCCGTCTCATGCTACCAGAGTGAAAGCACCGCCAGCATTCAAAAGTGACCAAAACATCAGCCAGGAAGCATAGGAACTGAGAAGTGGTCTGTGGTCACCACCTGCAGAACCACTCCTTTATTGGGGGTGTCTTGCTAATTGCCTATAATTTCCACCTGTTGTCTATTCCATTTGCACAACAGTATGTGAAATGTATTGTCAATCAGTGTTGCTTCCTAAGTGGACAGTTTGATTTCACAGAAGTGTGATTGACTTGGAGTTACATTGTGTTGTTTAAGTGTTCCCTTTATTTTTTTGAGCAATGTATATCGTGTGACGATAAGACGTTTTTCTGTCGTTTAGTTCGTTGTGTCGCAAATCACACTCTACGGCAATATTTTTCGTCAATTGGACGACGCTTTGCATGTGCCGCGTGGTAGGAAATGTACAACACAAACAAACATGGAAGAGTGAACATGACACAGAGCACGGAGACACGGAGCTCGTACCTAAAAGAGAGGTTACTTCGGTTGCATGGACATGGTTTGGGTATGAAAAGTCTGGCACGGACCAGAAAACTGTCCACCGCAAAATATGCCACAGGCCGGTCCCGACAACAGGCTCAAATCCCACTAACCTCTTACCACCTACGCAAGAATCATGTGAAACAGTACGGAGAGAGTCTATGGTTGAGACCCAAAAAAGTACAGTCGAGTGCTCAAAACAAACGCCCGACTCAGTTGCAAGAGGCTTTTGTCCGCTGCACACCATGTGGCAAAGAATCAGGAAGATGGAAGGAGTTAACAGCTGCCGTTACAACTTACATCTGCAAAGACATGACCCCGATTTACGAAGTTGAGAAATTAGGGTTTTGTGAGTTGGTGCTAACACCCGACCCAAGGTACCAAGTGTAAATTGATGTGACACGTATTAATGCCAAAATAACATGCAAAAACAGGCAAGCACCAAACCCCCCCACCCCAAAAAATATATGTACATATATTTTAGGGCTATATTTTAAGTGTTTTCTATTTACCCATTTTAGATATTCATATTTTGTTACATGCTCAATTGACATTTTGCACTGGTTCTAAATAAAATAATCAAATATGAGTAAGTACCTTCATATTTGTTGAGAATAATTCAAAATGTAATAAGAAATAGGCCTTTACAAGAGGTAATTTAATACAAACTATTTATTCATTGAATTTACAGAAAATGTGCTATATTGTGATATGTATCGTTAACGGGATATGAAATGACCTAGATCAGGATATGAGATTTTGGCCATATTACCCAGCCCTACTCTATGCTATTATTTTCTTCTGAAATAGACATTTTCTTCATATCATGCTTCTTTAAACCAGTCTAAAATATATAATGGATTTATTGTGAAGGTGTAGGCTACATTACAAGTACAGTTGAAGTCGGAAGTTTAGATACACCTTAGCCAAATACATTTCAACTCAGTTTATCACAATTCCTGACATTTAATCCTAGTAAAAATTCCCCGTCTTAGGTCAGTTAGGATCACCACTTTATTTTAAGAATGTGAAATGTCAGAATAATAGTAGGGAGAATTATTTATTTCAGATTTCTTTCTTTCATCACATTCCCAGTGGGTCAGAAGTTTACATATACCCAATTAGTATTTTGTAACATTGCCATTAAATATGCAATTGCCATTAAATATGATTGGGGTCATTGTCCATTTGGAAGACCCATTTGTAACCAAGCTTTAACTTCCTCACTGATTTCTTGATGTTGCTTCAATATATCCACATCGTTTTCCTACCTCATGATGCCATCTATTTTGTGAAGTGCACCAGCACCTCCTGCAGCAAAGCACCCCCACAACATGATGCTGCCACCCCTGTGCTTTATGGTTGGGATGGTGTTCTTCAGCTTGCAAGCATCCCCCTTTTTCCTCCAAACATAACGATGGTCATTATGGCCAAACAGTTATATTTTTGTTTCATCAGACCAGAGGACCAGAGGACATTTCTCCAAAATACTTATTTTCCACCATAATTTGCAAATAAATTCATTTAAAAAAATCATACAATGTGATTTTCTTCCCTCATTTTGTCTGTCATAGTTGAAGTGTACCTATGATGAAAATTACAGGCCTCTCATCTTTTTAAGTGGGAGAACTTGCACAATTGGTGGCTGACTAAATACTTTTTTGCCCCACTGTATGTCGATATAGAACTCGTTTTACTGTGGATATAGATACTTTTGTACCCGTTTCCTCCAGCTTCTTCACAAGGTCCTTTACTGTTGTTCTGGGATTGATTTGCACTTTTCGTACCACAGTACGTTCATCTCTAGGAGACAGAATGAGTCTCCTTCCTGAGCGGTATGACAGCTGCGTGGTCCCATGGTGTTTATACTTGCGTACTATTGTTTGTACAGAAGAACGTGGTACCTTCAGGCATTTGTAAATTGCTCCCAAGAATGAACCAGACTTGTGGAGGTCTACAATTTGTTTTCTGAGGTCTTGGCTGATTTCTTTTGATTTTCCCATGATGTCAAGCAAAGAGGCACTGAGTTTGAAGGTAGGCCTTGAAATACATCCACAGGTACACCTCCAATTGACTC